>NC_079418.1:1029269-1036769 GCF_026213295.1 Gadus chalcogrammus | reverse complement strand
ACCGTCGCTCCGTGGAGCTTATCAAGAGTGAAATTCAAGTCAAGACCAACTTTGAATACAGTTGTAAGGAATTCTACAGCTATGCACTTAAGCAGAAGGCCTTATTAGATGCTGCAAGCTCAAGCAAAAAGATATAAAGCCAAGAAGAACATGTAAGGTAAGATAAAACATTGTCTGAGATATAGATTTGAATATTGTGAGCACTGAGCTCACAATATGGTGCTAGATTTGAGCACGGTGCTAGATATTAAGTCAGTGCTCTATTCTTGTGTTTCACCAGCAGGTGCTTTCTGTGGTGCTGAAAGTGCATTGTCTGTGTGGGCCCGGCCTGCCTGCAGTTGTTGCTGTGATGGAGAGAACTGAAAGACTTTTGATGGACAAAAAAAATTAGGAAAATCCAGCCAGGTGTTGGAGGAGCATTGATTGTGTCACTAAGTTTAGTAACACAAGATTTTGTATCCTCCTGACCAGTTTTGATTTGTATTTCTGTTTTTATGGTTATTTTATGTAGTGCCTAGTCCTAATTGTATAACCAGGTGTGCCTTTAGTTGGCATTGTCCAGTAAATGCAGATCATTTTAAAATGCATTTATTTTATGTAGTTATGTGTGTTATGTGATTCTGAGCTGAGTGAGTTTTGTTTAGTGTGTTTGTTTTGTTCAGATAATCAGCCTATACTTTAATGCAGTGTTTTGGGCTGTGCTGGGGTTAGGTTGTTGCTCTCTGATGTTGGAGAAAAGGCACATTAAAGTTCAATACTTGAAATAACAATTGTAGCCTTGACTGTCTGTTCTGTTTGATTGCATACAGTCAGGGGTGTTACTGTAAGTTGAGGCAAAGCTCCATGCTTACTATGTTTGGTCTGGTCACCCTCACAGCAGTGAGGGCTGTCATCAGGGAGCGGGCGTGCTGTTTGATCATGTCAATGAAACTTGGACGCGGACGCAGGTTAAGGGCACGCCCACCAACAAGAAGCAATGCAAAGGCGATCCTAGGCGATCGCCTAGGGCGACAAATGCGTTGGAGGCGCCCTCTGGTGGCGGCCTTAATTAATTATGAAATATAACAAAATAAGCGAAATAGAACACGTTTATTAAACATGTTCCTAAATAGAACGGACACGGGGGGGGACGGGGGATTATCTGTTATTGCAGACTGAAACCCCCACTGAAGGTCCCAGGTCGCACCCCCCCCCCCCCCCCCCCCCCCCCCCCCGCCCCCCCGGGCCTGCCCACTTGTCCCAATTCTAGTGAATTGGGATCTGGTCACCCTACGGTAAACAGTCAGTAAGTATTAACCGAGGAGTCAGTAAACAGTCAGATAGGATTAACTAAGGAGTTGTCAAATATTCAGTAAACAGCCATTAAGCAGCACGTTTAGAGTTAGTAAGTATTAACAAGGAGTGGATAAGCAGTCGGTAAGCAGTCAGCATACAGTGTGCTGACCTTCGTCTGACGGCCTTGTTCTAAGGAGTAGATAACCAGTCGGTAAGCAGTCGGCGTACAGTGTGCTGACCGTCGTCTGACGGCCAGGTTCTAAGGAGTGGATAACCAGTCGGTGTACAGTGTGCTGACCTTCGTCTGACGGCCAGGTTCTAAGGAGTGGATAACCAGTCGGTAAGCATTCAGCGTACAGTGTGCTGACCTTCGTCTGACGGCCAGGTTCTAAGGAGTGGATAACCAGTCGGTAAGCAGTCAGCGTACAGTGTGCTGACCTTCGTCTGACGGCCCGGTTCTAAGGAGTGGATAACCAGTCGGTAAGCAGTCGGCGTACAGTGTGCTGACCTTCGTCTGACGGCCAGGTTCTAAGGAGTGGATAACCAGTCGGTAAGCAGTCAGCGTACAGTGTGCTGACCTTCGTCTGACGGCCAGGTTCTAAGGAGTGGATAACCAGTCGGTAAGCAGTCAGCGTACAGTGTGCTGACCTTCGTCTGACGGCCAGGTTCTAAGGAGTGGATAACCAGTCGGTAAGCAGTCAGCGTACAGTGTGCTGACCTTCGTCTGACGGCCAGGTTCTAAGGAGTGGATAACCAGTCGGTAAGCAGTCAGCGTACAGTGTGCTGACCTTCGTCTGACGGCCAGGTTCTAAGGAGTGGATAACCAGTCGGTAAGCAGTCAGCGTACAGTGTGCTGACCTTCGTCTGACGGCCAGGTTCTAAGGAGTGGATAACCAGTCGGTAAGCAGTCAGCATACAGTGTGCTGACCTTCGTCTGACGGCCAGGTTCTAAGGAGTGGATAACCAGTCGGTAAGCAGTCGGCGTACAGTGTGCTGACCTTCGTCTGACGGCCAGGTTCTAAGGAGTGGATAACCAGTCGGTAAGCAGTCGGCGTACAGTGTGCTGACCGTCGTCTGACGGCCAGGTTCTAAGGAGTGGATAACCAGTCGGTGTACAGTGTGCTGACCTTCGTCTGACGGCCAGGTTCTAAGGAGTGGATAACCAGTCGGTAAGCAGTCAGCGTACAGTGTGCTGACCTTCGTCTGACGGCCAGGTTCTAAGGAGTGGATAACCAGTCGGTAAGCAGTCAGCGTACAGTGTGCTGACCTTCGTCTGACGGCCCGGTTCTAAGGAGTGGATAACCAGTCGGTAAGCAGTCGGCGTACAGTGTGCTGACCTTTGTCTGACGGCCAGGTTCTAAGGAGTGGATAACCAGTCGGTAAGCAGTCAGCGTACAGTGTGCTGACCTTCGTCTGACGGCCAGGTTCTAAGGAGTGGATAACCAGTCGGTAAGCAGTCAGCGTACAGTGTGCTGACCTTCGTCTGACGGCCAGGTTCTAAGGAGTGGATAACCAGTCGGTAAGCAGTCAGCGTACAGTGTGCTGACCTTCGTCTGACGGCCAGGTTCTAAGGAGTGGATAACCAGTCGGTAAGCAGTCAGCGTACAGTGTGCTGACCTTCGTCTGACGGCCAGGTTCTAAGGAGTGGATAACCAGTCGGTAAGCAGTCAGCGTACAGTGTGCTGACCTTCGTCTGACGGCCAGGTTCTAAGGAGTGGATAACCAGTCGGTAAGCAGTCAGCGTACAGTGTGCTGACCTTCGTCTGACGGCCAGGTTCTAAGGAGTGGATAACCAGTCGGTAAGCAGTCAGCGTACAGTGTGCTGACCTTCGTCTGACGGCCAGGTTCTAAGGAGTGGATAACCAGTCGGTAAGCAGTCAGCGTACAGTGTGCTGACCTTCGTCTGACGGCCAGGTTCTAAGGAGTGGATAACCAGTCGGTAAGCAGTCAGCGTACAGTGTGCTGACCTTCGTCTGACGGCCCGGTTCTAAGGAGTGGATAACCAGTCGGTAAGCAGTCGGCGTACAGTGTGCTGACCTTCGTCTGACGGCCCGGTTCTAAGGAGTGGATAACCAGTCGGTAAGCAGTCGGCGTACAGTGTGCTGACCTTCGTCTGACGGCCAGGTTCTAAGGAGTGGATAACCAGTCGGTAAGCAGTCAGCGTACAGTGTGCTGACCTTCGTCTGACGGCCAGGTTCTAAGGAGTGGATAACCAGTCGGTAAGCAGTCAGCGTACAGTGTGCTGACCTTCGTCTGACGGCCAGGTTCTAAGGAGTGGATAACCAGTCGGTAAGCAGTCGGCGTACAGTGTGCTGACCTTCGTCTGACGGCCCGGTTCTAAGGAGTGGATAACCAGTCGGTAAGCAGTCGGCGTACAGTGTGCTGACCTTTGTCTGACGGCCAGGTTCTAAGGAGTGGATAACCAGTCGGTAAGCAGTCAGCGTACAGTGTGCTGACCTTCGTCTGACGGCCAGGTTCTAAGGAGTGGATAACCAGTCGGTAAGCAGTCAGCATACAGTGTGCTGACCTTCGTCTGACGGCCAGGTTCTAAGGAGTGGATAACCAGTCGGTAAGCAGTCGGCGTACAGTGTGCTGACCTTCGTCTGACGGCCAGGTTCTAAGGAGTGGATAACCAGTCGGTAAGCAGTCGGCGTACAGTGTGCTGACCTTCGTCTGACGGCCAGGTTCTAAGGAGTGGATAACCAGTCGGTAAGCAGTCAGCGTACAGTGTGCTGACCTTCGTCTGACGGCCAGGTTCTAAGGAGTGGATAACCAGTCGGTAAGCAGGTTCTAAGGAGTGGATAACCAGTCGGTAAGCAGTCGGTGTACAGTGTGCTGACCTTCGTCGGACGGCCAGGTTCTAAGGAGTGGATAACCAGTCGGTAAGCAGTCGGTGTACAGTGTGCTGACCTTCGTCTGACGGCCAGGTTCTCCTCCTCCTCCGACAGCGAGGTGTGTCTGGTACCGCTAGGCAGCGGTGAGCTAGTCTGTAAGGATAGCATCACACACATTAAACACACAAACATATTTAAACACACACACACACACATACAGACACACACACACACACACACACACACACACACACACACACACACACACACACACACACACACACACACACACACACACACACACACACATTAAACACACAAACACATTTAAACACACACAGCAAAACACATAACTACAACGTGGAGGCATGAAAACACACAACTACAACAATAGCTGTGTTTGAAATCGTTCCCTATTCACTCACTCACTATTCCTTATATAGTGTTCATGATATAGTGCACTATATAGGGAACGAACAAACGAGAATTCGGACACTACGCTGAACATTTCTAAACGTCATGTGCGTCAGTAAATGCGCCGGGTATTTGTGTGACGCAGACAGATGCGCCTACATCATGTAAACAAACCGGTCACTCACAAGGAAAGCTGGAGGTTGTATTGTTGTTGAATGTTACATTTCCTGGAACAAGGTTTTTTTCATTAATTTTAAATGTTACATTTTCTATGTTAAATCCCAAATAAATTGTTGACATTTCTAAACGAAAGCCGGAGTCTCCATCATTAAATATATTCGTTTTCACGGTTATTCAGCTTCTTCTTTTCCTCTGGAATAACACGACTGCATTGCATTGTGGTATACGGGAGTTACATGTAGGGAACATCTTATGTACACTCAAATCTTGGGTATTTGAAGTCCACTTCATGAAATTAACCGCTGAGAATGGGAACACCACTACAAAATGCAGATACAGTGCACTGTATCCGTGACGGGGAACGATCTGGAACACAGCTGGTGTTCTGTGTTCTGATGTCTTAATGGCTGTGTGTCGTGTGTTGAGAGTCTCTGACCTTCAGCAGTCCGGTCAGCAGCGTGTTCTCCTCTGAATGCCTCGTCTCCTTGCGCCGTAGATCTGACCAGCAGGACAGGAGAATATGAATCAATCGATCGGGTAATCAGCCCTCCCTTCTGATCAATAAACACTCGGGGATCACCAGATCTGACCACCGGGAGAGGCGATTAAAAGGAGGAAACAAACCTCTGATCAACATCAGTAAACATTCCTATTCATCAATGAGTCAATAAACAGTCTCTAACCAGTCAGGAAACATACAGTAAGTATTAACGAATAATCCAGTAGAAGTCAGCAGAAAGCTAAGTAAGAATGAGCTAAGGAGTCAGTTAACAGTCAGGTACCAGTCAGCAACCAGTCTGTAAACGGTCAGTAAGTATTAACTAAAGAGTCAGTGACCAGTCAGTAAACAGTCAGTAACCAGTCAGCAACCATAAACCAAGGAGTCATTGACCTGTCAGTTACCAGTCAACAACCAGTCAGTAACAAGTCAGTAACCAGTCAGTAACTATGAACTAAGGAGTCAGTAAACAGTCAACAAACAGTTACTAACCAGTCATTAAACAGTCAGTAAGTATTAACTCAGAGGTCAGTAACAAGTCTGTTACCAGTCAACAACCAGTCAGTAAACAGCCAGAAGCCAGTCAGTAACGAGACAGTAAACAGCCAGTCATCAGTCAACCACCAGAGTCCCAGGGGGGTGCCCCCAGCCAGTAACCAGTCAGTTACCAGTCAGTAACAAGTCAACAACCAGTCAGTATACAGGTCAGTAAACAGACAGTAAACAGACATGAAAACAGGTCAGTAACAAGTCATAACCACCAGTCGAGTGACCCCAGCCAGTAATCAGTCAGTAACCATTCAACCATCAGTCAGTAAACATTCAGTATGTATTAACTAAGGAGTCCTCAACCAGTTAGTAACCAGTCAGCAACCAGTAAGTAACCACTCAGTAAACAGCCAGTAACAAGTCAGTAAACAGCCAGTAACAAGTCAACAACCAGTCAGTATACAGGTCAGTAAACAGACAGTAAACAGACATGAAAACAGGTCAGTAATAAGTCATAACCACCAGTCGAGTGACCCCAGCCAGTAATCAGTCAGTAACCATCCAACCATCAGTCAGTAAACATTCAGTATATTAACTAAGGAGTCCTCAACCAGTTAGTAACCAGTCAGCAACCAGTAAGTAACCAGTCAGTAAACAGCCAGTAACAAGTCAGTAAACAGCCAGTAACCAGTCAGTCACCAGTCAACCACCACTCAGTAAACATTCAGTATGTATTAACCAAGGAGTCAGTAACCAGTCAGTCAACAGTCAACCACCACTCAGTAAACATTCAGTATGTATTAACCAAGGAGTCAGTAACCAGCCAGTCACCAGTCAACCAGCACTCAGTAAACATTCAGTCTGTATTAACCAAGGAGTCAGTAACCAGTCAGTCACCAGTCAACCACCACTCAGTAAACATTCAGTATGTATTAACCAAGGAGTCAGTAACCAGTCAGTCACCAGTCAACCACCACTCAGTAAACATTCAGTATGTATTAACCAAGGAGTCAGTAACCAGCCAGTCACCAGTCAACCAGCACTCAGTAAACATTCAGTCTGTATTAACCAAGGAGTCAGTAACCAGTCAGTCACCAGTCAACCACCACTCAGTAAACATTCAGTATGTATTAACCAAGGAGTCAGTAACCAGTCAGTCACCAGTCAGTCACCAGTCAACCACCAGTCCCCCAGCCCCTCACCGGGGGAGGTCAGCGGGGACTTGACCTCCGGTCGGGGGGCCACTGGCTGCACGGGGCGGGGCTGTCTGGCCGCCAGCTTCTTCAGGCTGACCCTCCTCCTCTCGAACATCTCCTGCACCGACGCCTGCTTCTGGTACACCAGCTGTACCTCCTCCTGGGGGGGGGGGGGAGGGGGGGGGAGGGAGGGGGAGAGAGGGGGAGAGGGGGGGAGGAGGGGGAGAGGGGGAGAGGGGGAGGGGGGGAGGGGGGGGGTGAGGAGAGGGGGAGGAGGGGGAGAGTGGAAGAGGTGGAGGGAGGAAGGAGAAGAAAATGTAATAGAAGGTTGAGTTCCGGTGTATGATGAGCCGGTCGTCCAGCTCCAATATATTCTATGAATTCGTATTTGGAATATGAAATATTAAAATCACATTTATCACATCAAATTACATTCCTTGTCTTTCTTAAATTAAAATAACGTAATAAGTAATAATAATCTAATAATAATAATAATCAAATAATAATGTAATAATAATAATGATAATAATAATAATCGTATAATAATAATAATAATAATAATAATAATAATAATAATCATCTTATAATGATAATTGATCTTTAGTCGTCATCG
>NC_079418.1:1016769-1021769 GCF_026213295.1 Gadus chalcogrammus | reverse complement strand
GTCTGACTGGGGGGTACAGTCACCCTGTCTGACTGGGGGGTACAGTCACTCTGTCTGACTGGGGGGTACAGTCACTCTGTCTGACTGACTGGGGGGTACAGTCACTCTGTCTGACTGACTGGGGGGTACAGTCACTCTGTCTGACTGACTGGGGGGTACTGTCACTCTGTCTGACTGGGGGGTACAGTCACTCTGTCTGACTGACTGGGGGGTACAGTCACTCTGTCTGACTGACTGGGGGGTACAGTCACTCTGTCTGACTGGGGGGTACAGTCACTCTGTCTGACTGGGGGGTACAGTCACCCTGTCTGACTGGGGGGTACAGTCACTCTGTCTGACTGGGGGGTACAGTCACTCTGTCTGACTGACTGGGGGGTACAGTCACTCTGTCTGGCTGGGGGGTACAGTCACTCTGTCTGACTGGGGGGTACAGTCACTCTGTCTGGCTGACTGGGGGGGTGCAGTCACTCTGTCTGACTGACTGGGGGGTACAGTCACTCTGTCTGACTGACTGGGGGGTACAGTCACCCTGTCTGACTGACTGGGGGGTACTGTCACTCTGTCTGACTGACTGGGGGGTACAGTCACTCTGTCTGACTGACTGGGGTGTACAGTCACTCTGTCTGACTGACTGGGGGGGTACAGTCACCCTGTCTGACTGACTGGGGGGTACAGTCACCCTGTCTGACTGACTGGGGGGTACAGTCACTCTGTCTGACTGGGGGGTACAGTCACTCTGTCTGACTGACTGGGGGGTACAGTCACCCTGTCTGACTGACTGGGGGGTACAGTCACTCTGTCTGACTGGGGGGTACAGTCACTCTGTCTGACTGTGTGTGTGTGTGTGTGTGTGTGTGTGTGTGTGTGTGTGTGTGTGTGTGTGTGTGTGTGTGTGTGTGTGTGTGTGTGTGTGTGTGTGTGTGTGTGTATGTAGTGTGTGTATGTAATGTGTGTGTGTGTGCGTGTATGTAGTGTGTGTATGTAGTGTGTGTGTGTGTGTGTGTGTGTGTGTGTGTGTGTGTGTGTGTGTGTGTGTGTGTATGTAGTGTGTGTGTGTGTGTGTGTGTGTGTGTGTGTGTGTGTGTGTGTGTGTGTGTGTGTGTGTGTGTGTATGTAGTGTGTGTGTGTGTGTGTGTGTGTGTGTGTGTGGTGTGTGTGTGTGTGTGTGTGTGTGTGTGTGTGTGTGTGTGTGTAGAGTGTGTGCATGTAGTGTGTGTGTGTGTGTGTGTGTGTGTGTGTGTGTGTGTGTATGTAGTGTGTGTGTGTGTGTTTGTGTGTGTATGTAGAGTGTGTGTATGTAGTGTGTGTGTGGGTGTGTGTGTGTGTGTGTGTGTGTGTGTGTGTGTGTGTGTGTGTGTGTGTGCCCGTTGCCTCACGGTGCGGTGGGAGATCCAGGTCTGGTGGTCGTACTCCCTGGCTCCTCCCAGCTCCGTGGTCAGCTGGGCGGGGTCGATGTAGGCGTGGAGCTCCGTCACAGAGCTTAGCATCACCACCTACACCACCATATAGGGCCATACGTTCACTACACCACCATATAGGGGCATATGTTCACTACACCACCATATAGGGATATACGTTCACTACACGACCATATAGGGACATACGTTCACTACATCACCATATAGGGACGTACGTTCACTACATCACCATATAGGGACGTACGTTCACTACACCACCATATAGGGACATACGTTCACTACACCACCATATAGGGACATACGTTCACTACACCAGCGGTCCACAACCCCCGGGCTGCGGACCGGTACCGGTCCGTGGGTCATTTGGTACCGGTCCGCAGAGAAAGATATTTATTTATTTTAATTTAAAAAAAAATACATTATTTCCGTTTTGTTTATCCAGTGGTGGGTAGAGTACTGAAAGTCTATACTCAAGTACAATTACTTCTTTCGAAATCTACTTGAGTAAAAGTAAATATTCACTCGAGTAAGAGTTAAAAAATACATTATTTCTGTTTTGTTTATGCAGTGGTGGGTAGAGTACTGAAAATCTATACTCAAGTAAAACTACAATTACTTCTTTCGAAATCTACTTGAGTAAAAGTAAATATTCCCTGGAGTAAGAGTGAAAAAGTACTTTGTTATAAAGTTACTCAAATTACAAGTTACTTTACATTTTTGTATTGGAGTGCTTGGATCAGTGAAAAAGACATAACGTGTTATAGTGAGTGAGTGAGAGAAAGAGATGCACTTAAAACTCTTGCTTCATTTTGTGTATTGTTCATTAAACATAGCTACATAGAACAATACATACAACAAAAAAATGTAATTTAATTTCAAACAAATTTACACAAAAAACGTAAATTAACTTCAGCTCTGTTGTGCATATGACAAAAGTGAAAAAAAAAAGTGAAAAGTACTCGTCGTTACTTTTAATGTTTTATTTAGAAAAATGACCGGTTTCCCTTTGTTACATCCGTGTACGAAGCACTCTTGTCACTTGTCTCGGTCATGGTGTCGGTGCGTGACGTTGCCGCTCAAATTCAACCCAGCTAGCAAAATGAGTAAAAAACAAACGTTGTTTAACTACTCGGATTAAGGAGGTTGCACCTGAATGTGAGTCTACGCATTGTGTCATTCACAGGGAAATGCTGGCTAGCCGAAAAATACCTGCGGAACTTAACAGCGCATTGAATGATGTTGTTAAAGTTATTAACCACATCAATACGACATTAACCACAACATGCCCTTAACTCGCGCCTATTCGAGCAGCTTTGTGAGGAGATGGACGCGGAGCACAGACACCTACTCTTACACACAGAAATAAGATGGTTATCCCGAGGGAGATCGCTGGCCAGAGTGTTTGAATTACGAGAGCCGCTGCAGAGATTTCTCTCAGAAAAAATGTCACCGCTGGCAGCACATTTCAGTGGCGAGGAATGGGTCGCAAAACACGCTTACTTGTGCGACATATTCAACGTGCTCAATGAACTAAATCGGTCACTTCAGGGGAAAATGACAACTGTCTTCCAGTTGGCAGATAAAGTAGCTGCATTTAAAGCCAAACTGGATTTGTGGGGACGGCGCGTGAACAGAGGCATATTTGACATGTTTCAAACATTCGCGGGGATTTTGGAAGAGACTGAGCCCGAGCCTTCATTCACCCAGCTAGTGCACGATCACCTGTCTATGCTTTTCAATGAGTTTGAGCGCTACTTCCCAACCACAAAAGACCCACGAACTGCCAAGGAATGGATCCGCAACCCATTTGTCAACAAACCAGGGGAATCCAGCATGTCGATGCAAGAAGAAGAGATCGCTGCTGGAGATCGCAAATGACGGCGGCCTTAAAAGTATGTTCGAAACAACCACTCTGCCGGTGTTCTGGATCAAAGTCACAGCAGAATACCCTGAGATCGCCACAACAGCACTGAAAACCCTGTTGCCATTTCCGACATCCTATTTGTGTGAAGCGGGATTTTCTGCAGTGACGGCAACCAAAACTAAATATCGGAGTAGGCTGGACGTAAGCAACACACTTCGGGTGTCATTGTCTCCCATTATTCCTAGATGGGACCGTCTCGTTGCAGGGAAACAAGCTCAGGGCTCCCACTGATTTAGCAATAGGCCTAATAGTGAGTTGTATTTTTCATGCACTTTATATTTGTTTTTGTGTTCTGTCTTATTTTGAAGGCACGTTTAACCGTTACCATAGCGACCAGAGAGTGTTGGGGGCAGAGCCGCAGTTATTTACTCATGTTATGTTGTTTGCACGTTGTTACGAGTGCGCTGCTAATAAAGTTGCATAAGAGTACACAGTCGATTCACGTTTATTATTATATTTAGAAAATACCAGTTTTTATTTTATTTTGTGTATTTATCCGCCGGTCCGTGAAAATGTTGTCTAACATTAAACCGGTCCGTGGCGCAAAAAAGGTTGGGGACCGCTGCACTACACCACCATATGACTGGGCCACCATTCACTACACCACCATATAGGGCCATACGTTAACTACACCACCATATAGGGCCATACGTTAACTACACCACCATATAGGGCCATACGTTAACTACACCACCATATAGGGCCATACGTTAACTACACCACCATATAGGGACATACGTTCACTACACCACCATATAGGGACATACGTTCACTACACCACCATATAGGGACATACGTTCACTACACCACCATATAGGGCCATACGTTAACTACACCACCATATAGGGCCATACGTTAACTACACCACCATATAGGGCCATACGTTCACTACACCACCATATAGGGACATACGTTCACTACACCACCATATAGGGCCATACGTTAACTACACCACCATATAGGGCCATACGTTCACTACACCACCATATAGGGCCACCATTCACTACACCACCATATAGGGCCATACGTTCACTACACCACCATATAGGGCCATACGTTAACTACACCACCATATAGGGCCATACGTTCACTACACCACCATATAGGGACATACGTTCACTACACCACCATATAGGGCCATACGTTCACTACACCACCATATAGGGCCATCGATCACTACACCACCATATAGGGACAAACGTTCACTACACCACCATATAGGGACAGACGTTCACTACACGACCATATAGGGACATACGTTCACTACAAGAGCATATAGGGCCATCGATCACTACACCACCATATAGGGACAAACGTTCACTACACCACCATATAGGGACAGACGTTCACTACACCACCATATAGGGACATACGTTCACTATACGACCAAATAGGGCCATACGTTCACTACACCACCATATAGGGACATTCGTTCACTACACCACCATATAGGGACATACGTTTACTATACGACCATATAGGGACATACGTTTACTAAGCGCCCATATTTGGACATACGTACACGACCATATTCGGATATAATTAAGCAATAGATCACGACAGGCTGTGGTATGTGCTCATTATACCACTGTTAAGGGGCATTGTCCGGCCTCGACGCGCAGCGGAGGGCCGGCGACCCCCTTCACAGTGGTATAATG
>NC_079418.1:999269-1011769 GCF_026213295.1 Gadus chalcogrammus | reverse complement strand
ATGAACTACCAGGAGGCCCTAACAGGGCCCTGTTAGGGCCCTAAGTGAGTTACTCAACTGAGGAGTTACTGGTAAACAGACTTGGGGACTACTGTATTCGTTACTGAGTAACGAATGATGAACAACCAGGGCCCTAACAGGGCCCTAAGTGACTTGCTCAGTAACTACTGATCAGTTACTGGTAAACAGACTAGGGGATACTGTATTAATTAATCATTCTGTGAATTAGCAAACTGACCAATTGATTATGAAAGCAACTTAATTTCCCTGGGATTTCACAATTAGTTGTTAAATTAACAGGACACAGACGGGATGATTGTCATATTTTAATAAAGATATTCACATATACACACAATACATACATTAATATTCACATTTAAGGTTTATTATGTGGCATTAGTAATGCTGATGGCTTAAAAGCAATTGTCCACCGCTGCAGGGCACGCTTTAAACCTGCCGCCCTTGGTTTCAAGCGCTGGCGAGGGCTGGCTTGGGTCCCACACTGGATCGACTGGTGGAGCTGGATCTGACTGATGATGAGTTGTTACTCATTCGCGAACCATTGGTTCACCAGTAGTTAAGCTTTTTGAACCATTCGTTTACCAGTAGTTAAGCTTTTTTAATCATTCGTTTACCAGTAGTGAAGCTTTTTGTGTACCTTCATGTAAAGTAATGCATCATACTGAGTTGTTACTCTTTCGCAAACCATTCGTTCACCATTAGTTAAGCTTTTGGAATCATTCGTTTACCAGTAGTGAAGCTTTTTGAATCATTTGTTTACCAGTAGTGAAGCTTTTTGTGTACCTTCATGTAAAGTTATGCATCATACTGAGTTGTTACTCTTTCGCAAACCATTCGTTCACCAGTAGTTAAGCTTTTGGAATCATTCGTTTACCAGTAGTGAAGCTTTTTGAATCATTCGTTTACCAGTAGTGAAGCACTTTAGGGTTAGCTAAACGCCAAACCACTGTTGATGACAATGAGGGATCTACAGCCACTTTAGTTAAACATTTATAACATCCCCTAGTCTGTTTACCAGTAACTCCTCAGTAGTTACTGAGTAACTCACTTAGGGCCCTGTTAGGGCCCCCTGGTAGTTCATCATTCGTTACTCATTCGTTCCTCAGTAACTACCCACGTTTTGCGTACCTTATTGTAAAGTGTTACCCCTCCTTCCTCTCTCTCACTGACTCTCACTGGTGTTAAGATAGTTTGCCTCTTCACTTCCACTGTACATTTACATTTACATTCAGGGCGTTTATCAGACGCTTTCACCTATAGCTCTTTACCAATCTCTGTGGGTACAGCAAGGACGTTCATAGAACCAAGCACTAACCATCACTAGGTTAACCCATTCCCCGTAGACAACACAGATAGCTAGGATAAGACGATACACAATGCTACTATTTTTAATTGCAAGGACGTACAAACAATAAGTTTGCACCTACTACACCACACAGACTACAATTACACTAAGAGTAAATGTAGTGTGCAGAGTGTAGTGTAGTGTGTGTATTGTAGTGTAGTGTGTGTACTAGTGTGTGTAGTGTAGTGTGTGTACTATAGTGTGTGTAGTGTAGTGTGTGTACTATAGTGTGTGTAGTGTAGTGTGTGTGTACTGTAGTGTGTGTAGTGTAGTGTGTACTGTACTATAGTGTGTGTAGTGTAGTGTGTGTACGATAGTGTGTGTAGTGTAGTGTGTGTAGTGTGTTGTATGTTCATGTGCATATGTATGTGTGTGTATTTATATGTGTGTGTGTGTGTGTGTGTGTGTGTGTGTGTGTGTGTGTGTGTGTGTGTGTGTGTGTGTGTGTGTGTGTGTGTGTGTGTGTGTGCAGGTGTGCGTGCAGGTGTGTGCGTCCTCAACAGCCGAATACTCAATCAAGAACACACACATTAAGAAAACAAAACACAGAGCAACACACACACACACACACACACACACACACACACACACACACACACACACACACACACACACACACACACACACACACACACACACACACACATTAAGAAAACAAAACACAGAGCAACACTTACCTACAGCCAAAACACACACACACACACACACACACACACACACACACACACACACACACACACACACACACACACACACACACACACACACACACACACACACGGTAGCTATACTGCTGATGCTAGCCCTCTGGCCATCGGCATTAGCCAATCGACAGATCATTAGCAAGGTGTGAGTGCGCGCACACACACACACACACACACACACACACACACACACACACACACACACACACACACACACACACACACGCGCGCGCGCGCGCGCTCGTCCTACCCTCGGCTGCGGACCCCATCCTTCCGTCGCCAGGTGAAGAGACGAGCGACCGACGGTCTAATTCCATTCGCTGGTCCGCGGTTACCCGGTTGTCATGGCGAGAGTCCCCGGTTTATACGTTTGTGTGCGTGTGGCTGCGGTTGTGTTGTGTTTCGGATGTGCGGACCCCTCAGCCGGTCGCATCCATCGCGTTACGGAGCGGAAGGAAGGACGAGAGCATCTCTCTCTCTCTCTCTCTCTCTCTCTCTCTCTCTCTCTCTCTCTCTCTCGCTCTCTCTCTCTCTCTCTCTCTCTCTCCTCTCTCTCTCTCTCTCTCTCTCTCTCTCTCTCTCTCTCTCTCTCTCTCTCTCTCTCTCTCTCTCTCTCTCTCTCTCTCTCTCTCTCTCTCTCTCTCTCAGAGCCCGCCTCTCTGCGTCTACCGTTTCCCGTAGCCAATCACAGCCCTGTGTTGGGTTTGATTGGCGGTGAGCAGCGGGGGTATAAATTGATGCTGCAGAGGCCTCTCGCTTTCCATCCCACAGGCACACAAACTCACACACACACAAACTCACGCACACGCAAACGTGCGCGCGCACACACACACACACACACACACACACACACACACACACACACACACACACAACAACACAATGGCCTCACGTTATGTGTGTGTTTGCATGAGTGTGTTTTTCTATATATATATATATATATATATATATATATATATATATATATATATATATATATATATATATATATATATATATATATATATATATATGATAAATATGTATATATATATATATATGTAGACGAGCTAAATTAATTTGATTTTGTTTTATTTTTTTATCATTGTTCATACCTTTTTTTATTGTGAACTCCACCAAATATTGGTTCGTAAGTAAGTTGGTTTCGTTGCTTGCTATGGCATGCCTTTTGTTTCCCTGGGGAGTGGTTTGGCGTTGCACCTGTGTGTCTAGCGTCAGTGAGCGCTGATGCACGGAGCTGGTGATATGCGTTTGTGTCTCTCTCCCTTTGATTTTTATGTAAACCCCTTGAACGTTTGTTGCCCTTGAACGGTTGTGGTGGTTCACACTGCTCTGCGACGTGCTTTTAGGCACGCAGGAGAAACTCTCTGGTGTGTAGACAATTTGTCAGTCATTGAACTGTTGGAAGGGTGGACTTTTTTAACTCGTAAACTAGCTTGAGCCGGTGGTAGCTTAGTTTGTTCCTGCGTTGATATTTCAAATGCAGTTGTGTGATCCGGTATGTGTGGTCAATTGTTTGCTTCCTTTGTTTTGTAGAGCGGAGAGAGAGATCCCGGATTGTGTGTGACGCCCGTGTTGTTTTGTCTCCTTTTGAAAGGTATGCCTGTTATGTGTTTTTGTTTATGGTATAATATGTAAAATGAGTGTGAGGAAAATGACAATTCTTTCTTATATTTTATTTAATTAATTTCTTTGAGATTATTTTATGCTTTGTTTACATTTCTATAATTTATCCCCTACATGTATTCATCATTAGTCACTGTAATGTATTGTGTGTGTTTCCGTAGTTCAGGTTGTATGACGTCAGGACGTAATTGCATGTACTTGTATAATGGCGGACAACAAGTAAAGACGTGTTTTTGATTCTAAGCAGCGCATGTGTCCGAGTCACATCAATATACAACATGGTGTCAGAAGAAATCACGGAATGATAAAAGAGAAAAGAAAAAATGGCACAGTTACAGCCACCGTCAAGTTTGAGCCTACAAGGTAATCTTGCGGAAAACTGGAAATTATGGATCAAGAAGTTGGAGCTGTTTTGTACTGCTAGCAGAATAGCTGAAAAGTCAGAGGCGGTGCAGTGTGCTACTTTTCTGCACGTGGCGGGTGAAGAGGCGATAAAGGTTTACAACACGTTTGTCTTCAGTGAAGCTGAGAAAGACAAAATTCAAGTGTTGAAAGAAAAGTTCAAAGATTACTGTGAGCCTAGAAAGAACCTTCCATACACCCGACATATGTTCTTCACAAAGGCTCAAGGACCGACAGAGACCATAGACGCTTACGTGACGGAGTTGAAGAGCAAAGCCAAAGATTGTGAGTTTGGACTCTTTGATCCGTGACAGGATTGTATGCGGCATACGAGATGATAGTGTAAGAAGAAGACTATTAAGAGAGGCGGATCTTACGTTAGAAAAAGCCATTGATGTCTGCCGTGCCAATGAGATCACGTCAAGTCAAGTTAAAATGCTCAATGAAGAAGTTGAAGTGCATAAAATAAGACCTGTGAATACAGCTAAGACAGAAAGAGCTGAAAAGGGCAGAACAAAGCCAGCGTCACAGGATGAGCAAAAGGGATTTGATTGCAATAGATGTGGATATAAACATGAATACAAGAAATGTCCAGCTTTTGGTCAGACATGTAAGTCATGCCAGAAAAATAATCACTTTGCAAAGATGTGCAAGGCACAAGGCCACACAAGGAAAATGCATGCTGTGGAACAGAGTGACAGTGACCATAACATGTTCATTGGCAGAATCAATGTGGAACAAGAAGTATGCATCAAAAAGATTGACCATGCAGAGATGGAGGATGGCGATGAGTGGACTGAAGAACTAAAGATAAACAGGGGAAATGTGAAATGTAAGCTTGATACTGGTGCAGGTTGCAATGTGATGTCAGAAGACACGTTCAACTCACTCGACATCGGAGGAAAGCTGAAAAAATCCACCTGCAGGCTTGTTGCATATTTCGGCCACCAGTCGGCGCCATTGGGCAAGAGAGAACTCACTTGTGTGCACAAAGGACAGAAACACAAGATTGAGTTTGAGATCACGCAGCAAAATGTTCCAGCAATACTGGGGAAGAAAACATGCACTAAGTTAGGCTTGGTGAAGAGAGTGTATGATATAAAAAAAGACAATGACATTCTGAATAACTTTGATGACTTGTGTTCTGGTTTAGGATGTTTACCAGGGATACACCATATTCAGATTGATCCAACTATTTCACCAGTTGTGCATGCTCCAAGATCAGTTGTGGGACAAAGTAGTGGAAGAACTACACAGGATGGAACAGAATGGAGTGATAACAAGACAAATAGAACCGACAGACTGGGTGAGTAGCATGGTGAAGGTGGTCACACCGAAAAAGATGAGGATATGCATGGATCCACAGGATCTTAATCAGGCAATAAAACGAGAGCACTATCCACTGCTAACTGTTGAAGAGGTTGTCTCACGTATGCCGAAAGGAAAGTACTTTTCTGTGCTAGACGCAAATCAAGGGTTTTGGCAAATTAAACTGGACGAAGAAAGTTCCAAGTTGTGCACATTCAACACTCCTATAGGGAGATATCGGTTCCTCCGTCTACCCTTTGGAATCTCTTCTGCATCTGAGGTGTTCCAGAGATCCGTGGCACAAATGATTGAAGGCCTGGAAGGAGTAGTCAACATTATCGATGATTTGCTTGTATGGGGTGACACAATCGAGGAACATGATCAGAGATTAATAAAGGTCTTGGAGAGAGCAAGGGAGTACAACTTGAAATTGAACAGAAACAAATGTAAAATCAGAACTACAGAGATCAAGTACATAGGTCATGTACTCAGCACTGATGGGCTGAAAGCAGATGATGAAAAAGTGAGAGCTGTGGTACAGCTACCACCACCACAAGACAAACTGGAGCTGATGAGATTCATGGGCATGATACAATATCTTGAAAAGTTCATTCCCAACCTGTCTGAGGTCAGCGCTCCACTGAGAAAGCTGCTAGAGAATGACACGGAATGGCATTGGGAAGAGGAGCAAAAGCAAAGCTATGAACAATTGAAGAAGTTGGTTACCAATGCACCAACACTCAAGTTCTATGATGTGAAAGCACCTGTGACATTGTCTGTGGATGCCAGTTCAGAAGGCATAAGAGCTGTAATACTGCAAGATGGAAGGCCTGTAGCGTATGGATCACGAGCGCTTACTGACTGTCAGTGCAGATATGCGCAAATTGAAAAGGAACTAGAACTGCAAGCAGTTATGCAGGGGTCCAAGAAGTGTGTATTTCGCCGGCACAACGCGACAAGAAATGTGCGTTTCGCCGGCACAACGCGAAGCATGTGTTCAAAACGCTACCCTGAACCTGTGGATACAAAGGATTTGACTGTGGTAGGAGTAGCGAGAAGTCAGTGTAGCGTTTTCGCGGCGAAATTTTGTAGAAGATATACAATTTCCTCGTTTATGGCGCCCCCTAATGGCGAAATTTTCCGTAATTTTTATCGAACGACATTAAGGGTAGCACCAACATGTGTGTACAATTTGGACTCGATCCGATGTCTACTTTTGGATTTTTTGGGATTTTTGATTTTCCACGTCTAATTTAGCTAATATACCAATATTCAAAACGCTACCGTTTAGTCGTCGAAGGTCGGATCAAAAAAGTGTGCGAATTTATTTTTGTGTGTGCGTCTGACGATGTTGTGTGCAAAGAAAAAAAAATATAGACGCAAATGGGCGTGGCCTATGCCAAAAGATGCAGCAGACTCCAGTGAATATGTGGGTACACGTTTTTGACTGTGGGAGGTTCGGTGTGGGAGTTATAGCCCCAAACGCGTCTTTCCTTGGTATAGCGCCACCTAGTGTCCGGCGTGTCTGGATTTTGTCGTCTGCGTAGAACTCAGGGACCTGGATCTAGTCATGCAATTGGCGTGCCGGCACCATTTACGGTTTGGGCTGTGGGCACACTTTTAGGGAAGGAAGTATAAAAAGAAAAATCCTTACAAAAACAATAGGGATCCAACCTGTTGGCTTGGACCCCTAATTACTTGCCATAGTTTATGGGTGTGAGAAATTCCACCAGTATTTATATGGCAGAGACATTAAAGTTGAGAGTGATCACAAACCGCTTGAGAGCATCTTCAAAAAGCCACTCCACCAAGCTCCCATGAGATTGCAAGGATGCTTCTCAGACTACAGAGGTACACGCTCAAAGTTACCTATAAGCCAGGGAAAGAGCTGTACATCGCTGACACTCTGAGCCGTGCTTTCCTAAAAGAGCAAAAAGAAGATTTGCTAGGAGAGGAGTTGGAAGTCAACTGGGTTACACCACAACTACCCATCTCAGAAAATAGATTAATCATGTTCAAAAAAGCAACAACGGATGATCCGGAAATGCAAATGCTACGAGACATCACAATGACAGGATGGCCAAAAGAAAGAGATGATGTTCCAAAAGAAATGAAAACATACTGGACATTCAAAGAGGAAATCAGCTATGCATCAGGACTGTTGTTCAAAGCTGCAAAACTCGTTGTGCCAAACCAGATGAGACAGGAAATGCTGAACAAAATCCATGAGTCACATCTTGGCATAGTGAATGTAAAGAGAGAGCTAGGGATATTCTCTACTGGCCAGGCATGTCAACTGAGATAGAGGGCGTTGTGTCTCAATGTGCTGTATGCAATGAAAACAAAAACAGCAATCCCAAAGAACCTCTACTTCCCCACACACTGCCAGGAAGACCATGGGAGAAGATTGGCACAGATCTCTTTCACTACAATGGTGCAGAGTATTTGCTCTGCGTAGATTACTATTCAAAATAACCAGAGATCACCAAGTTGTGTGACACAACAAGCCGAGGTGTCATCACTGCCATGAAGTCGACATTCGCTAGGCACGGAACCCCAGTTTCCGTAGTCTCTGACAATGGTCCACAATATGCCAGTGGTGAATTCAGAGGGTTTTCTGAGAGTTGGGAATTTGAACATGTTACTTCCAGTCCAGGACATGCTTAGTCTAATGGTCAGGCAGAAAGAACTGTACAAACAGTAAAAAACATGCTCAAAAAGGCACAGAGCGGCAATGGCGATCCATACATTGCTTTGCTCGAATACCGCAACACACCGCTGGAGGGTATAGGATTATCTCCTGCACAGCTGTTAATGGGACGTCGTCTAAAGTCCAAACTTCCAGCATCAACAACTCTATTGACTCCTGAAAATAGAGCTCAAGTTCAAGACAATCTGAAGTGCAGACAAATGAAGCAAAAGAGCTACTTTGACAGACAAACACAAAAGTTGCCAGATCTACGAACAGGTGAAAATGTCAGGATACAGAAAGGAGATACATGGCAGCCAGCTGTGGTTGTGGAAAGACATCAGCTACCAAGATCCTTCATAGTTCGCACACAAGATGGACGAGTCTACAGGAGGAACAGAAAGCATCTACTGAAGACAGGCGAGAGGGAATTTCCACCTACAGAGATGCAGGACATTCCCACATACATACACACTGAAACGGCACACACTGGATCTGACACAGAAGGCAACGACACAGAGGTCAATCAGGACACTGACTCACATGATGGACAAGCACAGTTACAATTACATCACACAAGGTCTGGGAGACAAGTCAAGATTCCAGCCAGATACAGAGACTAGAAATACCTTCGAACTCAAGCAGATTGATGCTAGGTTGTGTTACTGAGTGTTAATGAAAAAAAAAAAAGAATGTTGTCGATTTATTAATGCATGAGTGTAACATAATGCATTTTGTTTATTTGAATGGTGTTAAACACTGAAGAAAAAGTTTTACCTTAAGGCATTGTTTTATGTTACGTGTCATAACTACAACAAAGAAGTGAGGCATTATTTTGTGTCAGTTTAATTTTAAAACGAAAGCAAAACAAAGCATCTTAAGAAAGGGGATGTAATGTATTGTGTGTGTTTCCGTAGTTCAGGTTGTATGACGTCACTCAGGACGTAATTGCATGTAATTGTATAATGGCGGACAACAAGTAAAGACGTGTTTTTGATTCTAAGCAGCGCATGTGTCCGAGTCACATCAATATACAACAGTCACAGGATATATTAAGCTAGCGTGAGTGAGCGCTGATGCACGGAGCTGAGTGGAGAGTGATATCCCGGATTGTGTGTGACGCCCGTGTTGTTTTGTCTCCTTTTGAAAGAATAAACCTCCATTACTCGACTCCTGTGTGTGCCTCATTCAAAGATACAAGACACAACGCAGAAAGACATCGGTTACATATATATATATATACACATGTATATATATTTATACCACGGTCTGCGGGAATACTCGATTCTGATTGGATGCAGGGTGTGCATTAACTCCTGATATACGGACACCTGGACAAGTAGTTCCGTCAAATTGTCTGTTAACAGTTCTCAATTAATGCGCTAGCTGGCGTATCGTCTCTAAAATAGTAGTAACCATAGCAACGGGAAACAACAAAGCTCAGCGGACTATAATACCTCCCGCTACCTCCCGTTCTAAAGTCGTAGCTATGGTCCGTCCTAATTACTGGAGGAGTGAACAACGTTTCCGTTGCATGAGAACCCAACGGGCGTGTAATGGTGGTTCCGATTAGGGAGAATCCGGGTATCGTCAGTTAATTCCTGATAATGGACACCTCGTCGGGCATTATCCCTTACTTATTACACAGGTCTTTTCAACGTTCCGTTCACTTGCATGGGCACTTCACAACTTCCGGCGGTCAATTATTTTTGGTTATTACACAGGTCTTTTCAACGTTCCTTTCACTTGCATGGGCACTTCACAACTTCCGGCGGTCAATTATTTTTTGATAATTCATTGGCAACGGATGAATAATGACCGCTGTCAAGGTAAACAAAATGACTTTTTGCCTTTGGTATCACTCCGCACGTAGTCCGGTAACTTGTCAACGTAATAAGCGGGATATGTATCAACCCAAGCGCTGTCGGTTGCTAAGCGACGACGTCAACGTCTTGGGCGGTCTATTTCTCTGCTGATCAACGCCATGAATGCTGGTAACAAATACATTGTAAATAAATTGTTTCGTTTTGGGAAGTAGCCGTGTAATAAGCGGGATAATGTATAGAACTTCGCCGGTCATTATCGAAAAATAAGCCCCTTCATGGCGAAGCAAGACACCTCCGCTGCGCGTCGGTGTCCTGTTCGCCCTGTCGGGGCTTATTTTCTGACCGGCGTTCTATACATTATCCCTTACATATGATGAATTTATATCTAGCTAATTGAACTGCCCCCATTATATTGAAGTTTTATTGCATTATTCGGTTGAATTGATACTAATATCTTACATAATTGGTTGTGAAAAAATATATACCAATAAAATAAAACAATTATATAGAGGCTACCGGATTTTTTTCTATTGAAGGTATTGATTGCATTTTTTAAATTGTAATTGTTAATGTAATCAGTTGTGCTATGCTATTAAGAAAAAACTCTTAATTGACCATCTCCCTAATCGTCATTTTATTACCCAGAACTCAACTGCGCATGACAGCGCTGATCTCCCGTGGCTCCTGAGCATGGCTCCTGAGCCGCTTTACGTAACGATCTAGTTCCCCACCGGCTTCACAGCGTCAGACAGTTCACAGCCCGACCGTGGTGAGGTGGCGCCCCCTTCTGGCGGTCGAAGAAGGGGGTGCGAAGGGATGGAAACGATCGTTTACTGTGTGGGTGTGTTTTATATGCGTGTGTGTGTATGTTTGTGTGTGGTTGTTTGTGTAGGGGGTTATAGTGGAAGTGATGAAGGGGGTGTGTGTGTGTGTGTGTGTGTGTGTGCGTGCCTGTGTGTGCTGACCTTGGAACGCTGGTCAGGTATTTGAGGACGTTCTGTAGCTCCTCCTCCTCCAACTCGCTGAACTCTGGGAATTCTGGGAAAACGATGAGAGGGTTCCCATTGGTCGATCGACCGCCTGGGAAGGGAAATATTTAAGGGTTAACTTAGATAGTTTTCAAATCAATTCAACATCAATCCGTTACCTTTAATATAAAGACAGGAAAATGGGCTTTACAATATTACCTAACATTCACCCATTCATACACATTCACCCATTCATACAAACATTCACCCATTCATATACAGATTCACCCAGTCACACACACTTTCACCCATTCATATACAGATTCACACATTCATATAAACATTCACTCATTCATATACAGATTCATCCATTAATACACATATTCACTCATTCATATACAGATTCACCCATTCATACACACATTCACCCATTCAGTCAAACCATTCATAAATCATGAATGACATTCAAAACCGAACTCATCAAACTTCACTCAAAGCCCAGTGTGAAATAAATAATAACATTCCAACACACACGCACACACACACACACACAGAAACACTTGTATACACACACTAACACACACACACACACATTTGTCTACACACACAAACACACGCTTGTATACAGACACACTTTTATACACACACTTGTACGCACACACAGACACACACCCCTACACAGTGCCTCACACAAACCTAATGCTACCCTGTTAGGATGTTGATGGATGGTTGCCATGGCAGCCACTGCTGCCATGGCAACATGTGAATAATTCAGTCAGAGAGAATCTGCTCTGATACTTGAACCTCCAACGGAAGAACCAGAGTGTGTGTGTGTGTGTGTGTGTGTGTGTGTGTGTGTGTGTGTGTGTGTGTGTGTGTGTGTGTGTGTGTGTGTGTGTGTGTTTGTGTGCATCTACAAGAGTTTGTGTGTGTGTGTTCAGTTTTCAAATAACTTTTCAAGAACTACTTCCTCTCCTCCTTCTCTTCCTCTCCTCCCCCCTCTCCCTTTCTCTCTCCCCCTCTCCTCCTCCTCCTCCTCCCTCCACCCCTCGCCCTCTCCCTCCTTCCCATGGGAGAAGGAGCAGGAAGTGGTCCAGACCAACGGCAGGAAGTGGTCCAGACCCACGGCAGGAAGTGGTCCAGACCCACGGCAGGAAGTGGTCCAGACCCACGGCAGGTAGGGGTCTAGAGGGGGGCCTCACCTGGCAGGTAGGGGGCTAGAGGGGGGGAGGCCTCACCTGGCAGGTAGGGGTCTAGAGGGACAGCTCACCTGGCAGGTAGGGGTCTAGAGGGACAGCTCACCTGGCAGGTAGGGGTCTAGAGGGACAGCTCACCTGGCAGGTAGGGGTCTAGAGGGACAGCTCACCTGGCAGGTAGGGTCTAGAGGGACAGCTCACCTGGCAGGTAGGGGTCTAGAGGGACAGCTCACCTGGCAGGTAGGGGTCTAGAGGGACAGCTCACCTGGCAGGTAGGGGTCTAGAGGGACAGCTCACCTGGCAGGTAGGGGTCTAGAGGGACAGCTCACCTGGCAGGTAGGGGTCTAGAGGGACAGCTCACCTGGTAGGTAGGGGTCTAGAGGGACAGCATACCTGGCAGGTAGGGGTCTAGAGG
>NC_079418.1:970655-994169 GCF_026213295.1 Gadus chalcogrammus | reverse complement strand
GAAAATATACAACGCAGAGACTATACAAACTGTTTAGAAATAAGCTGAAATCTAACAGCTTGCTGTGTGTGCTCGTAGAATGGAATGTATTAGTGCATGTGTTACGGTTGCGGGTGCAGGCAGGCAAGGTAGGACCCAGACGCAGACGGTTTAGGGAGAACAGCACTTTATTTATGCCTAAAGGCGAAGGCAAGGAACCAGGGAACTCGGGTGACAACAGGGAACAGGGAACACGCAGGACGAACAACCACAATGATGGCACAAGGAACAAAGGAAAGACAAGGGCTTAAGAAACAAACACAACGAGGAACAGCTGAGACACATTAGGGGAGGAAACAGTAATCAACACAGGAGGGAAACGCAGGGAAACACACCAAAACACGACAGACCATGACAGTACCCCCCCCTTAAGGGTCGACTCCCAGGCGACCCACGACAAGCAAAAAAAACGAAGAAAGTCAAACCCAAAACGGGTGGGTGGAGGGGCGCCAGGAGGGGGGAATGAAAAAAAAAAAAATCGACTGGGGCAGAGCGGAGGGACGTCAGGCGGGCGGCCAGAAAACTGCCCCAGGGCATGGCAGGGAGCCTCAGGCGGACGGCCTGGGGGGCAAGCAGAGGCAGAGTGAAGGCGGAACCCTTCAGGAGGCCGGCGGCAAGGACGATGAGGGCTCAGTCCCTCAGGAGCCCTGCAGTGGCAAGGGGACCCCTCTGAAGGCCAGCAGTGGCGAAGGCGGAAACCTTCAGGAGGCCGGCGAAGGCGAGGTAGAGGACGGGTCCCCTCAGGAGGAAGGCGAGGTGGAGGGCGGGTCCCCTCTGGAGGAAGGAGAGGTAGAGGGCGGATCCCCTCTAGTGGAAGACCAGGTAGAGGGTGGGTCCCCTCTGGTAGAAGGCCAGGAAGAGGGCGGGTCCCCTCTGGTGGAAGGCCAGGAAGAGGGCGGGTCCCCTCTGTAGGAAGGCCAGGTAGAGGGCGGACCCCCTCTGTAGGAAGGCCAGGTAGAGGGCTGGTCCCCTCTGGAGGTAGGCGAGGTAGAGGGCGGACCCCCTCTGGAAGGCGGGACCCCTCAGGAAGGCAAGGTAGAGGGCTGGTCCCCTCTGGAGGAAGAGGGCGTGCCCCTTCCAAAAGGTTTGGAAGGCGGGCCCCCTCTGGAAGGCCTTGAAGAGGAACCCCCCTCGGGAAGGAGTGGAGGAGGGCCCCCACAGGCAGGAGCGGAAGGCGTGCCTCCCCTGGACGGTCTGGAGGGCGGACCCCCTCCGGCAGGAGAAGAGGCCGGTCCCCCTCTGGAAGGAGCAGGGGGCGGGCCCCCTCAGGCAGGAGCGGTGGGCGTGCCTCCCCTGGACGGTCTGGAGGTCGGGCCCCCTCCGGCAGGAGCAGAGGCCGATCCCCCTCTGGAAGGAGCGGAGTGGGCTCAGGAACCGAACAGGGCTCAGGGACCGGAGTCAGTGCGGGAGCTGGAGTGCCAGGAGGAACCGGGTGGTACCCCAAACTCACCACCCCCACTCTGATTGTCCGCAAGGGAGGAGGCTGGTAGCTGGGGGAACCGGAGGCAGAGGCTGGTAGCGGGGAACCGGGGGCAGAGGATGAGAGTAGGAGCGTGGAGGCTTAGGCCGATCACAAAAGTCCGGTGGCACCGGCATGTAGCTCTCAGGCTAAAAGACTGTGGGGCTGAGCAGCTCAACTGCCCACTCGCGCAAGGCGTCCTCCAACTCGGGCCTTGAAGAGACAGCCCTGCGTGTACGCCCCACGATAGCCTCCTGCTCCTTCCTGCTGGGAATGTTCTCCCAAAAATCCATTGCTTTCATAATGAACCATAATAAATCCTCCAACTCACGGCAAAATCGATCGTCCGCTGGGTCCAATGTTGGTGCTATCATTCTGTTACGGTTGCGGGTGCAGGCAGGCAAGGTAGGACCCAGACGCAGACGGTTTAGGGAGAACAGCACTTTATTCATGCCTAAAGGCTAAGCAAGGAACCAGGGAACTCGGGTGGGAACAGGGAATACGCAGGACGAACAACCACAATGATAGCACAAGGAACAAAGGAAAGACAAGGGTTTAAGAAACAAACACAACGAGGAACAGCTGAGACACATTAGGGGAGGGAACAGTAATCAACACAGGAGGGAAACGCAGGGAAACACACCAAAACACGACAGACCATGACAGCATGTGCGTGCATGTGTGTGTGTGCTTGTTGGTGCTTGTGTTTTGGTGTGCTTGTAGGTGCTTGTATGTATGTGTGCTTGTGTGTGTGTGCTTGTGTGTGTGTGTGTGTGTGTGTGTGTGTGTGTGTGTGTGTGTGTGTGTGTGTGTGTGTGTGTGTGTGTGTGTGTGTGTGTGTGCGTATTGTAATCAAGTTTTATCTAATATATTTTTCTATGAATCCTCTTAATACGTCAAACTCATGACGAGTGCATTATTTTGAAATGAAAAAAAACACCATGATTATCCGTATAGCGACACATATACGGGGTATATCCATATGTGGTAAGTGGCTGTTTCCCAAAGTGAAGGCTGCAGCCTTGCTAGGACGCGTCCTTGCTAGTCGCGTCCTCTGGAGATGAGACTAGAGTGCTAGCTCGAGTGCTTCCTAGCGTTTGTAACGTCTGACTTTGGGAACGACTTGGTAGTGTGGAAGCGCTTCCGCTTCCGCTTTTTAATACTGCGTGTCCGCTTGTAAACACATGTGCGCTTATGAATATAACATGGCAGCAATCAAGCTGATCGATATTTATTTGACTTTTGTCTGTTATGAATGCGGTCATGTCTCCTTCGCATGGAGCCTCTTTGGGGAAGTCACAAAAGCTTTGTTGTGGTTGATCGAATTGTCTTTATTAAAAGGAAAATCCATTCAATTTTTATAAAACTAAGTGAAATTGTCTGAGAACTTAATTCATGCATCACATTTACAGTACGGTTGATTACTATTATGCAGGGGGGAAAAGACAAAGCTAGAGATGTTAAACGTGTATTTATTTGGATATATGATCTGATTCATTCATTCATATATGCCTACAATCTACCAGTGCTTTGAACACATAAGTATATCATATAAAATACAATTATATACGTTCATTAAAAATTACAAACATTGCAAATGATCGGTTGTGCATTAATTTTACAACATTGGATAGTGGCACTATCCCTTCCACCGGCAAACAAATGTTTGTGCGCCACCCTAAGGCGCACAAAAGCCTCCGTTTGCTGGGCTGACCCTAAAAAAAACGTAAAACATAAATAGGTATACATAAATAATGTAATCTTGTGAGCGAGTAAATTGACATTGGTGACAGTGGTGTTTAACACCAGCTACGTCCATGCAAAATATAGCAACGTATCATTAAGTTGCAAAAACGTTTGAAAAGTGCTTGATTATTTGCATTAACATGATGAATCTATAAAAAGCAATATGGCACAAAATATTTCTGAAAACTAATATAACTTCACTTCGTTTGAACGTGTACTTCTCTGCCATTTTCAAGGACCCGCCCAGTGAACGCAGAGGATTGTGGGTAGTTTTGGCTCGTCTAGGATGCAGCGATGCATCCTTGAAAAATCTCGGAATTCTCAAAAACGAAGGACCCGAAAAGGGGGCGTATTTCGAGTGTCCTCAACATTGGAACAGTGCTTGTCGGCGTTCGATGACGTAGCGTCCTTAAAAGGGCGGCCGTTGAGCATGCTTCCTTGACATTGGGAAACAGCCAGTGTGTGTTCACCAACGGTCCAGAGGGAAACGGGGGAAGATACGGGCGATAGTTCACATAGACGACTAGTTATTATGAAACTATTAACAACTATTCTATTAATTTCATCAAATAATTTGTAGGTGTATTAACTTTGCTCATTTTCAACGGTAAATGGCAAATAACCCCCAGCCGACGACAGCATGCTGACTGGCCGCAAGTAGTTCCTTGACCGCTGCTATGTTTCGGATATCATGACTATGACAATGTGCATCTGTTGTCTATATCTGACTGATGAATAGTATCACAATAGTGATATTCTGAGATGTTGATGAGGCCGTGAAACATCCAACCGGAGCGACGATCACGTATGTTTTTATTTCACAGCGTTTTACTCTATCACTCTATTATTATTACCATGTTTAGCATTGCTATCCCACTATTGTCATTAGTAGTAGTTTAAGTGTGTAGAAAAAAACGGCTAAAACGAATTTCTGTTATGTGGTAGATCTGTCTGATGCGGGGTCTCGGAATAAGCATTGAAATATGGAGTCAGAACAGTCTCATTATTAATGAATGCACAGAGAAGGATTCACAAATGTATTTTGTGATTTATATATAAATTACTTTCTTCTCACAAATGCATTTCAATGCACACACAAATGGATATCGGCATGTATAAATGTAAAATAAATCCATAAACAAAAATAAGTTTCACAAACACATTTCTGATCCACACACAAATATGTCTTGTTTTAAATAAAGGTACTATAAATCTTTAAATATATTAATTAAAAGAAGATTTGCAATTTTCATCAAAAATGTATTTGGATGTTGTTACATTTATGTACAAACTGTTAAACTTGAATTTACAAGACGCTTTTCATTTGTGAACTGGTTTGCATTTGTGTGTGAAACGGTCTGTATTTATATGTGGATTTTTGAGACTCTCCTGACGTGGCTGGATTCACAAATGCATTTTTTTCAACAAGGAACTCTCTGTAGCCAATCAGATGCCTCCTTCGTTTTCAGCCAATCACATGACTGCTTTCCCACGAGGGGTACCTCAGCATGGCCAGAGCACAGCATTTTCTCTGCGCATTTTGCGTTGCTTTTCGGTTTAAAAAAAAAAGAGTTATCCGGACTTCACTGGTAAGAGTTCAGCGGCAGCCTCAACATGGCGTCTGGTAATGGCAATCCCGATTCAAGTGTAAGTGAAAAAGGTAACACTTTATAATAAGGTACCATAATAAATAGCAAACTAGTCATTACCTAACCCTTTGTTAATATTTGTTAATTGTTACTAAAATATCTATTTGGCACAAGTTAATTGTTTTTTCATCATTAATTAAATATTAGTTGTTTGCATACATGTTCATGTTTTAATAAATATAAAACAATCTATTAACAAATATTGTATTCATATTAATTGTTAACTAAATGTATTTTTGGCACAAATTACCAGTTATTTCTTACATTATTTAAATGTTAAATGTTTATTTACAAACTATATGTTAATATAAAAGTTAATGACGCATTATTATTTAACTAATTGTTATTAAACTGTGCTTCTGCCTATCCCAATATGAACCACTCCTCATAGGACTCTTACAATGAAGTTGGTTAAGCTTAATTAATATATTAGTAATATATAACTATCAGTATGGGGGACCCTTATAATAAAGTTGGTTAAGCTTCATTAATATATTAGTAATATATAACTATCATTAGGGGACCCTTATAATAAAGTTGGTTAAGCTTAATTAATATATTAGTAATATATAACTTTCAGTATGGGGGACCCTTATAATAAAGTTGGTTAAGCTTAATTAATATATTAGTAATATATAACTATCACTATGGGGGACCCTTATAATAAAGTTGGTTAAGCTTAATTAATATATTATTAATATATAACTATCAGTATAGGGGACCCTTATAATAAAGTTGGTTAAGCTTAATTACTATTTTAGTAATATATAACTATTAGTATTGGGGACCCTTATAATGAAGTTGGAACAGTAATTATTAATTATTTACAAATATTTATTATAACATTTATTAACGATAGCAAATATTTTAACTCTCACACTGGAAATGAATGATCTCAGCACACACTGTTGGGAAGGGGGATGAAAATACTTTATTTATAACTCTCTTACAAAGAACTCTCCACTGATGGTTAACCTGATGGTCTCCTGGAACACTGCAAAAAACACGGCAATATTTCGTAACCACACTTGGAAAAAAACAACACAAACTGGGGTAAAAAAATAATAATTATGCTCTTTGCATACAGGATTAATTTGCATTGACTTTTTAAGTCATCTATTTTTATCTGAACCTCAGCATCACCTTTAATGTAGTTTTCGCATAAATTTGCTACATCTTTCAGCTTTGCCTGTTTTGTTTTATCGAGGAGCTTTGTGAACTCGGCAGGTGACGCTGTTGCCAGCTCTGCAATGCTTGCCGTGGACCTGACTGTGAGTTCGTTCACCCCTGCGTATGCCAACCCGGTATCACGCAATTGCGTGCTCCTGCGCACGAACGTTAATCTATTGAAGCGTGTTCCCGAGCACGATAGTCCGACTTTTTGCGTGTTACACAAAACGAAATGTAAACCAATGCATTCTGAATGGGAGTGTTCTAAGACAATTAACGTGCTCCACAAAACGGTACGAGAGAGAGAGAAAGAGAGAGCAGGAGGGACAGAGAGAGAGAGAGAGAGCGAGAGAGAGGCTTCAGAAAGGGTGTGCGCAGATAGTACAGTGCACCCTAGTTATGTTTATGCCAAAACCTATATATATAATTAGGCTGTGGAAATTGCAATAAGTTAAGAACACAACTTCGCACGTTGAGCACACAGCCGTGTGACTCGTTTATTTTGTAAAAAAGAAAACCGGAAAACAAAGCGTGCTGAAGGTAAACAAATCCAGCATGGTCTGTGACGTCATGAGACGCACGTTAGTTGAAGGGGGGGGGGGGGGGGGGGGGACACGTTTGTTGAGGGGGGGGAGACACGTTTGTAGGGGGGGGGCACGCGAGAGTTGGTTTTTATTGAACGCTCGACAACGAGAGTTGGTTTTTATTGAACGAGACTTCAACACGGAACAGCTGCACGAAACGATGGTCACGTCACTCTCGGTGACGGTGTCGACAATAATGAACACACAAACAATGTTAATAGAACAACACACAACCACATAACATCCCGAACCCATTAACCCCACTTAATCCTAACAACAAAACAAGTTAACAAAAGCCCCATTTGTCAACTGAGAACCCCAATTCCCAGAATCCCCCGCGGCTCCGGAACACGGCGTAGCTTATATTAATCTTTATTATCTGAATGGGAAATGCAATATTTTAGGACAGATACACCATTAAACGCGTTTCTAATGACATTTCTAGCGAGAAATGTACATTTTCCTTACATAATCTTCAGTCAGTGAATGTGTATGATCTTTATTAATCTTTATTGTCTGAATGGGAAATGCAATATTTTAGGACAGATACACGATTAAACGCGATTCTAATGACTTTTCTAGCGAGAAATGTACATTTTCCTTACATAATCTTCAGTCAGTGAATGTGTATGATCATTATTAATCTTTATTATCTGAATGGGAAATGCAATATTTTAGGACCGATTCACCGTTAAACGTGTTTCTAATAACATTTCTAGCGAGAAATATACTTTTTACTTGCATAATCTTCAGTCAGTGATTGTGTCTGATCTTTAGTTTTATAGTTATTAGGATTTGATCGGCTCGCTCGCATGTTTCAACGACGTCAGGTTGCTTTCGCTAAACTAGCAGCTCACGTGCTTCCTGCGTTTGTGTTATTAAACTGTTACTTTATGTAACTTTTAATGATATCATCTTGTTACAAACACGTATATCTGAGAGCCAACCCAGTCGCCAAAAGCATACGTTGACAGTGTACTTTTCGTGAACACTGGATTACGTCGCATTTCAACATAAAATAGCGTGTTATACACACACACACACACGCACGCACACGCACAGACACACACACACAAGCACACACATGCACGCACAGACACACAGACACAGACACACACACACACACACACACACACACACACACACACACACACACACACACACGCACACACTCACACGGTGCATTTCGCTGCTAAAACAACAACAAAAAAATATTCCCTCAAATATTATTACTTTCAAAACGTTGGCCAAAATGGCCAATAATATCATTTTTTATTTGGGATGCTTCTAGGACATTTTGGGTGGATTTTGAACGGTATGTGGGGGGCACGTTTTTTGCAGGACCTGGCAACCCTGCGCTGTTGCCCGAGATCTGGATCCACCCCGACGTGGTGCCGTCCCCTTTTGACCTTTTGACCCCAGACTTCTGGGGGAATAGCTGAATCAATTCATTAGTCAATCAGAAGCATGTAAATATGTTCCCGGTGGCGTAAGAGTACGAACAAGGTGTCCTTCAACATCTACGCTTCCAGGAGATTGCAACGGTGCCACACATGAGCATATTCAAACATGTTTAATGGTAGTAATTAGCTGTCGAAATTGGAGGCCTTAATCAATACTGAGCAGCTATTGATTTGCTTCCCGATAAAGATTTGTCACAAATGACATGTTATTTAGCATCTACACGTTGAGCTGAGTCCAATGACACCAAGAACGACACTCTAGCTAATGGTAACATGTATTTTACATGGTACACCTAGGTCTAGGACATGATCTCGGTGTAGCAAGAGGCCGAGCTTGATCTCATTGGACTCAGCTTAACGTGTAGATGCTAATTAACATGTAATTTGTCAAAAATCTCCATCGGGAAGCAAATCTATAGCTGGTCATTATTGATAAAGGCCTCCAAAATCGACAGCTAATTACTCCCCTGAAACATATTCAAATATGATCATGTGTGGCACTGTTGCAATCGTCTCGAAACGTAGATGTCAAAGGACACCTTGTTTGTTCTGTTGCACCACCGGGAAGATATTTTCATACTTCTAATGGATTGATTCATGTTTTAAGGTTCTCGGAGTGAGACTTTAAATGGCTGCAGCAGAAGTGTTGAGACGAAAGATGACATCAAGAGATTTATAGAATATTCCCATTCACATTATGATTCTTCGTCGTAACATCCGACCAAACATCCTTTACATTCACAGAGCGAAGATTATGAAAGTCCAGGCTCAGCAAGTGCTCCATCTCGTTGCACCTGCACCTAGCGGCTCGCTTGCAAGATTTTGGCCTGAAGTTCTTCCCAGACCTACACCCTAGCCATCCAACATGCATATCTGAGAATCAGGCCTCTCTTTAATAATGACAAAAAGTTATGAGAGAAACACACATTAACTTTTTGTTATCTCATAAGCGGCGTGGTGCCGGCTCCTTTTGACCTTTTGACCCCCGACTTCAAAAACGTGGCCACAGGCCAGCTGTGTCTACACACCTTTAGCCACAAATGTACACCTCCATCCCACAAAAAATGGGGACTAGAAACTAACCTCTGTCTTATGTACATTTACTGTACTGTTGGAGGTCACGCCCCTTTGCCGACCTTTTCGAGATAGCTAGGGATGCTAAAATGTTTACACACATTTCCCGGGGCCCTGTGTACGACATATCCGAGATTTGGAGTTCTAGCCCTTAGAGAAAAAAAGTTTTCCCAAATGGAGTGTCATTTGGACAAAGCCCCTCAGAAGTGTAGCCTGCAAGACCTAATGGTTCAGAATGTGGTGGAAAAACAGTTTTTGAGATAGGAAGGTCCTACCGCCCTGAAATTTTAATACCTTATTCTAGGGCCTAACTGGGCCCTTCCTGCCCGAAACTTGGCCCGGTCGGAGACAATAGTAACAACCCGATTGGTTCATTTCGTCTAGTCTTCTTGATCCAGTCTTTGAAAACTATACAGATCGATTCCTTTGGCCAGTGTTTAGTTTAGGGGTCAGTCGTTATCGCATATGTTAGGCAAAGTTTTTCTTCGTTTCCTTGCAAATCATGTCTGTCGTTGAAGAATCTAGACAGTCTCGCTTACTGAATAAATGTCAATATCTCTAACCTCCAATTCAAAAGAATCTTGTTCAATTGGTTCAGACGCATTGGGTCTTTGATTGCTATTTTTTTTCTCCGTGTCTGCCTTCTTTTTGCCTTTACCTTTCGGCATTGTTTCTATCTTTTTTTATCTAGGCAAAGCTAAAACTAGCGACTTAGAAATAACAAATAAACGTCTCCCACGGAGCTCGGTATGCCAACACCAGATGATGGCTCACCTTTTTTTCCTCTCAGATTCAACACAACCAGTATCTGTGATTCCACGGCGGGAAACAAAACAACATAACGCAAAATTTGTCCAGCAAATCATAAAACAAAACCCCTGAGCAAACCAAACGTTTAAGTTATATTCAGGACACGTATCAACATTGACAAACTAGCAAAGATGAACAAATCACTTGAATGACCCTGCATGCAATTTCTATTCTAGGACTCTAACCCAGATTCTAGGAGCCGTAGCACTCATGACCGTACTTTGTCCGCTGGCTGTGACCACAGCGCGCAGACCCGTCTTCTCGCCTTCCACAGACTGTAGAAGGGGGGTAGAGGGGATTATTTGGGAAACTAGCAAACAAAAACAAGCGTCCGTATCCACGGGTTCTTTTAATGAGTCTCCAGCCCGCCCACAAAGCTCAAAGGGACGCTGCTTCTTACGCCGGGATTACACCGCACGTGTTACGGTCGCGTTACGGCTGCTGCACGGAACGGCTGCGACTCTGCCCTGCTTGCATTTCCACCGGGTGAGTTACGGCAGCGGAGGATGATATCATCTTGTTAGAAACACGTATATCTGCCCTTCCTGCCCGAGACTTGGCCCGGTCAGACCCAGAGGGCAGGCCCCCCCTTCCTGCCCTCGGGGTCCGACCGGGCCAAGCTTCGGTGCGGAGGTCCCAGTTAGGCCCTAGAATAAGGTATTAAAATTTCAGGGCGGTAGGACCTTCCTATCTCAAAAACTGTTTTTCCACCACATTCTGAACCATTAGGTCTTGCAGGCTACACTTCTGAGGGGCTTTGTCCAAATGACACTCCATTTGGGAAAACTTTTTTTCTCTAAGGGCTAGAACTCCAAATCTCGGATATGTCGTACACAGGGCCCCGGGAAATGTGTGTAAACATTTTAGCATCCCTAGCTATCTCGAAAAGGTCGGCAAAGGGGCGTGACCTCCAACAGTACAGTAAATGTACATAAGACAGAGGTTAGTTTCTAGTCCCCATTTTTTGTGGGATGGAGGTGTACATTTGTGGCTAAAGGTGTGTAGACACAGCTGGCCTGTGGCCACGTTTTTGAAGTCGGGGGTCAAAAGGTCAAAAGGAGCCGGCACCACGCCGCTTATGAGATAACAAAAAGTTAATGTGTGTTTCTCTCATAACTTTTTGTCATTATTAAAGAGAGGCCTGATTCTCAGATATGCATGTTGGATGGCTAGGGTGTAGGTCTGGGAAGAACTTCAGGCCAAAATCTTGCAAGCGAGCCGCTAGGTGCAGGTGCAACGAGATGGAGCACTTGCTGAGCCTGGACTTTCATAATCTTCGCTCTGTGAATGTAAAGGATGTTTGGTCGGATGTTACGACGAAGAATCATAATGTGAATGGGAATATTCTATAAATCTCTTGATGTCATCTTTCGTCTCAACACTTCTGCTGCAGCCATTTAAAGTCTCACTCCGAGAACCTTAAAACATGAATCAATCCATTAGAAGTATGAAAATATCTTCCCGGTGGTGCAACAGAACAAACAAGGTGTCCTTTGACATCTACGTTTCGAGACGATTGCAACAGTGCCACACATGATCATATTTGAATATGTTTCAGGGGAGTAATTAGCTGTCGATTTTGGAGGCCTTTATCAATAATGACCAGCTATAGATTTGCTTCCCGATGGAGATTTTTGACAAATTACATGTTAATTAGCATCTACACGTTAAGCTGAGTCCAATGAGATCAAGCTCGGCCTCTTGCTACACCGAGATCATGTCCTAGACCTAGGTGTACCATGTAAAATACATGTTACCATTAGCTAGAGTGTCGTTCTTGGTGTCATTGGACTCAGCTCAACGTGTAGATGCTAAATAACATGTCATTTGTGACAAATCTTTATCGGGAAGCAAATCAATAGCTGCTCAGTATTGATTAAGGCCTCCAATTTCGACAGCTAATTACTACCATTAAACATGTTTGAATATGCTCATGTGTGGCACCGTTGCAATCTCCTGGAAGCGTAGATGTTGAAGGACCCCTTGTTCGTACTCTTACGCCACCGGGAACATATTTACATGCTTCTGATTGACTAATGAATTGATTCAGCTATTCCCCCAGAAGTCTGGGGTCAAAAGGTCAAAAGGGGACGGCACCACGTCGGGGTGGATCCAGATCTCGGGCAACAGCGCAGGGTTGCCAGGTCCTGCAAAAAACGTGCCCCCCACATACCGTTCAAAATCCACCCAAAATGTCCTAGAAGCATCCCAAATAAAAAATGATATTATTGGCCATTTTGGCCAACGTTTTGAAAGTAATAATATTTGAGGGAATATTTTTTTGTTGTTGTTTTAGCAGCGAAATGCACCGTGTGAGTGTGTGTGTGTGTGTGTGTGTGTGTGTGTGTGTGTGTGTGTGTGTGTGTGTGTGTGTGTGTGTGTGTGTCTGTGTCTGTGTGTCTGTGCGTGCATGTGTGTGCTTGTGTGTGTGTGTCTGTGCGTGTGCGTGCGTGTGTGTGTGTGTGTATAACACGCTATTTTATGTTGAAATGCGACGTAATCCAGTGTTCACGAAAAGTACACTGTCAACGTATGCTTTTGGCGACTGGGTTGGCTCTCAGATATACGTGTTTGTAACAAGATGATATCATTAAAAGTTACATAAAGTAACAGTTTAATAACACAAACGCAGGAAGCACGTGAGCTGCTAGTTTAGCGAAAGCAACCTGATGTCGTTGAAACATGCGAGCGAGCCGATCAAATCCTAATAACTATAAAACTAAAGATCAGACACAATCACTGACTGAAGATTATGCAAGTAAAAAGTATATTTCTCGCTAGAAATGTTATTAGAAACACGTTTAACGGTGAATCGGTCCTAAAATATTGCATTTCCCATTCAGATAATAAAGATTAATAATGATCATACACATTCACTGACTGAAGATTATGTAAGGAAAATGTACATTTCTCGCTAGAAAAGTCATTAGAATCGCGTTTAATCGTGTATCTGTCCTAAAATATTGCATTTCCCATTCAGACAATAAAGATTAATAAAGATCATACACATTCACTGACTGAAGATTATGTAAGGAAAACGTACATTTCTCGCTAGAAATGTCATTAGAAACGCGTTTAATGGTGTATCTGTCCTAAAATATTGCATTTCCCATTCAGATAATAAAGATTAATATAAGCTACGCCGTGTTCCGGAGCCGCGGGGGATTCTGGGAATTGGGGTTCTCAGTTGACAAATGGGGCTTTTGTTAACTTGTTTTGTTGTTAGGATTAAGTGGGGTTAATGGGTTCGGGATGTTATGTGGTTGTGTGTTGTTCTATTAACATTGTTCGTGTGTTCATTATTGTCGACACCGTCACCGAGAGTGACGTGACCATCGTTTCGTGCAGCTGTTCCGTGTTGAAGTCTCGTTCAATAAAAACCAACTCTCGTTGTCGAGCGTTCAATAAAAACCAACTCTCGCGTGCCCCCCCCCTACAAACGTGTCTCCCCCCCCTCAACAAACGTGTCCCCCCCCCCCCCCCCCCCCCCCCTTCAACTAACGTGCGTCTCATGACGTCACAGACCATGCTGGATTTGTTTACCTTCAGCACGCTTTGTTTTCCGGTTTTCTTTTTTACAAAATAAACGAGTCACACGGCTGTGTGCTCAACGTGCGAAGTTGTGTTCTTAACTTATTGCAATTTCCACAGCCTAATTATATATATAGGTTTTGGCATAAACATAACTAGGGTGCACTGTACTATCTGCGCACACCCTTTCTGAAGCCTCTCTCGCTCTCTCTCTCTCTCTGTCCCTCCCGCTCTCTCTTTCTCTCTCTCTCGTACCGTTTTGTGGAGCACGTTAATTGTCTTAGAACACTCCCATTCAGAATGCATTGGTTTACATTTCGTTTTGTGTAACACGCAAAAAGTCGGACTATCGTGCTCGGGAACACGCTTCAATAGATTAACGTTCGTGCGCAGGAGCACGCAATTGCGTGATACCGGGTTGCGTATGCACAGGAAGCCGACAATTCAAGCCCCGATTGTATGCTTTCAGGACCTTCTTGTATCTTCTTATCACTTCAAAAGGGCCACGGGCTGCAAGGAGCAAATCATAAAGAAAAACTACATTATGGACGGTACATAAAAATGTGTGTTCACAACAGTGCTATGAGTTGAAATGCTTATTGTATTATTATGTGGCAGCATACAAGACAAGACCGAATTCCACCTAGCTCCTTTAAATAGTTTGTCCACTTTATGTTAGGGTAGAATTAAAGGGATACGTCACCATTTGGGGAATTACACCAATTTTCCACTTTCCCTCAAGTTAAGTAGCCTAATTGAGATTTACCTTTCTCCAGTTCATCCAGCCGTTCTGAGTCTGACGGTAGCATTTTTGGCTCCAGCCAAGCATAGATCATTGAATCAGATTAGACCATTATCTCGCCCATTAGCATCAACGTATGCTCAAACGTAACTAAGAAATCTGATATTTTCCCTATGTAATACTTCAGTAATTACAAAGTGTACCAACAGAGAATGAACATGGTGATCAGTACCGTGGTTTGCACTACTTGACTTAAAGGGATTATGCGGAGTGAATCAACCTGTAGCCCTGTTGTTTCACATTGCCAAGTGCTGTCGATAGGCATGATGAGAACGAGAGAATTCCATGCGGAAAGCAAGTCTAGACTTGAGCACGGTAGAGGTGTGAAACGGACTTGGGCCACGACCAGATGGCCTAGTGTGAGTGCACCCGAAGGGTCCATCCATGTCATTTCTCCGACACTCCATTTACAAAAGGGGGGGTTTTTTTTTTGATTGTTTTTTTTTTTGTTTTGTTTTGTCTTGTTTTTGTTTTATTTATTTCTTATTGCTTATGTTTATTTATTTATTTATTTTATTTTTTATTTTTTTTTCCACAATGTCTTGTTTTTTAAAAAATTGTATGATGACTATATGCTCTGTAAGGTGACCTTGGGTGTTTTGAAAGGCGCCTCTAAATTAAATGTATTATTATTATTATTATTATTATCTGTGGAGTCATCACCACTGTCAAAGTTGATGTCACATGTTTGAGCGGAGGCGGAGGTGAGCATTTTGTCGTCCTTCGCTGCAGTTGTGTTCTTTCTTAAAACTTTCCCAGATCTGTTGCCTGCCGACATTACGTACACTTCCAAATAAACTAGCGAGCCTGGCTTGCGCAATCAAAAGAGCATCAATGTGAACTTCAGCCAAGTGTCTCTGCTTGTTGAGCTCTGCGAAGTGACTTCCAACAGGAGGAGTCAGATGTTTGCAGATTGCAGACCACTGTGATTGGCGCATTTTAAAAAAAATAAATGATGCATATTTATTTATTTAGTTGTTTATAATTTAAAAGTTTTAAGAATTACATGATACATAATTACGGTAATAAAAAAAAGTTTCACAGCTAATGTAGCCGTTAGCACACTCAGGATCTCGTAATTACGAGATCTCGTAATTACCAGATCCTGAGTGGGCTAACGGCTACATTAGCTGTGAAACTTTTTTTTATTTGGTGAATGCTCAGCGCCACGTACATTAACCTATAACCCCAAGGAAGAATTGGAGGGAAAGAGCCATTATGTACATTGCAGTGTTTCCCACAGAAATTTTGGAGACTATGGGGGGGGGCATTCAACCGGACATGCGCGGTGGTTTGCCTACTACTAATAGTAAACTAACACTAACAAAGAGCTAATTCCTTGGTATTGATTATGGACTTTGTATTTGTTGAGTTGTGGTGCACTATTGTTGCAGCTCACGTTGCATTCAGATGAAATAATAAATGATGGAATTATCTTTAGCCGTTCTTTGCGTATATTTCTGCAGATATACATTCTACACAACAGATGGCCAATCTCCTTTTTTCAGTGTACGCCTATTTAAACACAATGGCGTGGCCTAAATGTCACCTTCTCAATCGTTTCATAGGCTACACATTTGTATAAACCCCCCGTTTACACAATGGGAAAACACATGTTTTCATACGTTTTGCCCTTTCATTTAGGCTACATGAAAACTGAGTTTTTATCATGGGAAACGATCATTTATAAAAACTCAGAAACTCCGTTTTTATGTTTGCGTGTGCACTAGGTCAAACGGAGTTCTATGTTCTCAAACAGTATGCATCTAAAAATGCATCACCTCTGTGAGCATCGTATGTTTACAGTTAGTTAACTTACTGATCATGGATGCTGTTAAGGTAGTGCTCATACGTTAATGCAAAATTCCGAATGTCGCGCTCTCTCTATTTTTTAGACAACTCAAGACCCTCTGCAACGTAAGCACACGCACGCTAAACTGATTGGCTTTCATAACGATTCGCCAGACTCTCATTTAAATAAAGTTCAAGGATTGCCAACTTGGATTCGGCTGCAGAAGGCTATTCGGCACAGTCGCCTGCGTGCAAACCTTCATGTGCACGCAGAGACTATGGCGGCCAAAATTAGACTATGGCGGGGCGCCATAGTCTCGTCAATGTGTGGGAAACACTGACATTGGGCTAACAGCGCTCTCAGTCAAGCATAAATGGGTCTGAAGACATGCTGTGTACACAATGACAGGCTTAGCTAGGAAATTTAGAATCCTTATTGAGGGTCGCCGATCAATTAAAAAACATTTAAAATTAATTAAGTGGCTACAGAAAAAACAAATCCTAAAGCAGAAGATGAAATGCAAAACCTGCAGAGGCAAAATGAAAATGACACAGAAATCTTGTGGAGACTACTATGAATGGTAAGTTGGTCTTCTTAAGTTTACTGTCAAATTTACTCTTGACTTTTTTGTTGAAGAAATATATTCATATTTTAATCCACAGGATGTGCAGAGGGGGCTTCAATCACAGGAACAGAGTGAAGCAGTCTATAAGGCACATGTCAATTTTCAGCCAGTCCAAGTTATCTCTTTTTGATTGGTCACGGTTCATTTACAGGTAAGATTATGACACAATAATGTAGGCTAAGGATAGGCAAGGCAAGGCAAGGCAACTTTATTTATATAGCACTTTTCATACACAAGGCAGACTCAAAGTGCTTCACATCTAAACATTGTCATACAATTAAATAAAATAGGTAAGTAAAAGAAAAACATATGCAAAAAAAAAAATAGAGAGTTAAAAAGGCATTTTAGTATTAAAATTAGGGGATGCAAACAATTAATCGATTATCGATTAATTGTCGATAAGAGATTACTCGATTAAAATAAATTACTTGCAATTAATCGCATTTTTAACCCGTAATTCCCCAACCGTCCACGTGAGGGGGCGCTTGACGCCAGACGTACTTGACGCACACGCGGGAACACAAGCGGGATCACAAGCGAAGCAGAACAAGACAAACGAAAAGCGGGACACTACTAGCTGTGTTCGAAATCGTTCCCTATCATGGATGTAGTGCACTAAATAGGGTGCACGCCATTTTCTAGGGTGTTCGAATTCTCCGGCTTTCGTTTAGAAATGTCAACAATTTATTTGGGATTTAACATAGAATATTTAACATTCAAAATTAATTAAACAAGGAAATGTAACATTCAACATCAATACAACCTCCAGCTTTCGTCGTGAGTGCCCGGTTTGTTTACTTGATGTGGGCGCATCTGTCTGCGTCACACAAATACCCGGCGCATTTACTGAAGCAAATGACGTTTAGAAATGTTCAGCGTAGTGTCCGAAATAGTGCACTATATCATGTACACTATATAGGGAATAGGGAACGAGTGTATAGGGAACGATTTCGAACACAGCCAGTGACACGATGAAGAGGGCAAAACGGAGTGCAGTATGGAGCCACTTTAAGTTGGTTAATGACGACAAAGACGCCAAATGCACAATATGTGGAAGTATTTTGACAAATGTACTTATTGTAAGTCGCTTCGGATAAAAGCGTCTGCTAAATGCCCTAAATGTAAATGTATTTTAAAGTACAACAACTAAACGACTTCGTTGAATTACCACCTAAATGTGTCACATTCAGAAGGAAATTCAGCTTCTCAGAAGAATTGCCGCTTATCAATTAATCAATCATCGATCGATAAATGGACTGCATTTATATATATATATATAAGATATATAAGATGAAACAACTATCGATTAATGAATTACTCGATAATTTGCATCCCTAATTAAAATAGAAAATAAAGGCAAAGTTATTTAACAGAAAGCTATAGCAAACATAAAAGTCTTCAGTCTTGTTTTAAAGGTGCTCAGAGTTGGGGCAAGTCTTAAATCCTCTGGGAGTTTATTCCAGCTATTTGTTGCGTAGTAACTAAATCCTGCTTTCCCATGTTTTGTGTTTACTCTGGGGATAATTAACACATTGGTCTCAGAGCTTCTTAGTGGTCTAAAAGGCTGATGTAGTGGAAGCATCTCAGTTAAATATTTTGGGCCTAAACCATGTAGGAATTTATAGGTAAGCAACATGATTTTAAAATCAATTCTCTGATTTACAGGCAGCCAATGTAACGATTTCAGAATTGGTGTAATATGATCAAATTTTTTGGTCTTTGTTAGAACTCTAGCAGCAGCATTCTGAACAAGCTGAAGCTTCCTCAGAGTTTGTTTTGGGAGACCTGTAAGGAGACCATTGCAGTAATCAAGCTTACTAGTGATAAAGGCATGTACAAGTTTTTGTAAGTCTTCGGTGGACATGAGCCCTCTAAGTCTTGCTACATTTTTAAGGTGATAATATGCCGATTTTGTAACTGATTTGATGTGACTGTCAAAATGTAAATCTGAATCCATGATAAACCCTAGATTTCTGGCTTTGATTGAGGTTTTCAGGGACAGAGAGTGAAGGTGTTGGGTTACTGTTACGACCCAGGGTCGTCTGTGTATTTTTCAGTGTTGGATTTCGTCTGTGCTGTGGTTCCTCCCGGCCTGAAGGTGGTGTTACCACCCTTAGGCTCTCTCCCTCTCCAGGTGCTGCTCCTCCCGGCCTGAGGGTGGTGCTACCACCATTGGTGTTTCTCCAGGTGCTGGCTGTTGATTGGTGCAGGGGTTGGAGGAGCTGCTATAAATGGCCGCCGCTGGAGACAATCCTTCTCCTTTCCTTGACCCTGCTCCCAACTGCACCAGGCTTACTATGTGGCATTATGTTGTATTGTGTTTTGTTATGATAAAACTTAAGCAGTCCAGATATTCGTAGGGGTGAGTAGCTTGTTTTGTTTATCGTTGTTTTCTCCTGTTTATCATGTAGGGAGTCAGTAAGAATCCTGTGAACTTTGCTTTCTTTGGTTTGTCTGTTAGGGAAGTTAGTTTTGGGGTTAGATTGTTTTGTTTGTTGTTTTGGCTAGGCTCACCCCGAGACTACATCAATTGAATAAATCAGCTTATGCTGGACTGCAGCCCTGTGTGCCTGGTCGTCCTTGGGAGTGGGAAAAGAGGGGAGCACCATTCGTTATGTCCGGTTCCCCTAGGCCGGTCGTAACAGTTACTTTAAGCCTTTCCGTTTTAGAACCAAATACAATTATCTCTGTTTTGTCGTCATTTAGTTGAAGGAAATTTCGGCACATCCATTCCTTCACTTGCTCAATGCACTGGCACAGCAGATCTATGGGCCGATAGTCATTTGGTGATAGAGATACATAGATTTGTCATCAGCATAGCAATGATGGTCAATATTGTTATTTTGCATGATTTGCCCTAGTGGGAGCATGTAGATGTTGAATAAAGAGGGTCCTAAGATCGAACCTTGTGGGACTCCACATGTCACGTTGGTTGATTCTGATACAAAGTCGCCAATGGAAACAATGTAGTTCCTATTTTGTAGGTAAGACCTAAACCAATTTAAGACAGTGCCTGAAAGCCCCACCCAGTTTTCTAACCTTTCCAGAAGTAATGTATGGTCTACACAGTGTTGAATGCAGCACTGAGGTCAAGTAGCATTAGTATTGAGGTTTTGCCAGAGTCTGTGTTAAGACGGATGTCGTTTACAACTTTAATAAGGGGGGTCTCAGTGCTGTGCAGGGGTCGAAATCCTGATTGGAAGGTGTCATAGCAACCAGTTGATCCCAGGAAGTGATTTAGTTGCTGGAGGACAACTTTCTCAATGATTTTACTTATGAAGGGTAGATTCGATATTGGTCTGTAGTTGTTAATAATAGAGGCATCTAGGCTCCGCTTTTTTAAAAGGGGTTTAATAACTGCAGTTTCCAAAGCTTTTGGGAAATTGCCTGACTGGAGAGAGTTGTTAACTATCTGCAATATGCCTACTGCTAGGCAGTCGAAAACAGTCTTAAAGAGGTTGGTAGGTATAGTATCAAGGCAACAGGTGGATGGCTTTAGTTGTGTCACAGTTTCCACAAGATTTTGAGAGTCTATAACATTAAGGCATGCCATCCTTGCCACGTAATTTATGCCTGAACAGGGTGGTAGTCCAAAATTTTTGTTTGAAGTGGAGATATTGATGGCGGGTCTGATACCTTAAATTTTATCAATATAAAAAGCTGCAAACTCATTGCATTTCTGCGTGGAATGGAGATCAGGTGGAATTTCTGTTGGGGGGGTTGGTCAGTCTGTCAACAGTTACAAATAGGGTTTTTGCATTATTAGTGTTGGTTTTAATGATATTGGAGAAAAAATGTTTCTCTAGCATTTTTTAAGTCTAAATTGTAGGCACGGAGGCTCTCTTTATAGATATCATGGTGAATATGAAGTTTTGTTTTACGCCAGATGCGTTCAACCTTCCTGCATTCCTTTCTCTGTGCTGTTACAAAGCAGCTTTTCTCCAGGGTGCCTTTTGCTTTCCAGAAATCGTTTTACCTTATAAGGTGCAATGACATCTATGACTTTCAAAATTTTCAAATTAAAGTTTTCTACAAGATCATCAGGAGAACATGGGTTTAGAGGTGGTAGCAAGGAGATGGCCTTTTTAAAAAGTACATTAGAATCTTCATTGATATACCGTTTTTTGACAGTGTTTGATTTTGTCTGTATATCGGGAATAAAAGATATGTTAAAGAAAACACAAAAGTGGTCAAACAAGGAAGGATCAGTCAAAGAGAGATCAGAAACATTGAGGCCCTTTGTGATAACCAGATCTAGAGTGTGCCCCTTACAATGAGTAGCCTCTTTCACATGTTGAGACAGTTCAAATGTGTCCAAAATGGCAAAAAGTTGTTTTGCACACTTGTCATTCAAATCATCAGTATGACAATTGAAGTCACCAGTTATAACTAGACAGTCAAATTCTGTGGAGATGCTAGACAATAATTCTGTGAAGTCATCGAAAAAATTTGCAGAATATGTGGGTGGCCTGTAAATAATTAATAGGAGAACTCTGGGGGAGCATTTCAATACAGCACTCGGGTATTCGAACGATGGAAAATCACCAAATAACATCTAGATGAGTGGAGTGTTTTCATTGTGCGCCTGCATGTAGCCTATGGTAATGTAAAGTCTCACCAATATGCGTGCCCGACCGATATATCGGCAGGCCGATATTATCGGCCGATATTAGGCATTTTTCAAACTATTCGGTATCGGCATTTATAATGGCCGATAAATGAATATTTAAAAAAAAGAAAAAAAAGAAGTTGGTCCACCAGAGGGCGCTCTAACGCCCAAACCCGCTGATTCAGCCAGAGTTAGGCAGAGTGAATGACTGAGATCGACGGAGATCATCGGTGTTGTTCATGTGTGCAAGTGTGTTCATGGTAAGTTGGCAACTGTCACGAGACATACATTGCTTGAATAACAATTAAAAGAACATCCCCATCAATCCTCTAAAGTCGATAAGCATGACTTAATTCATGACTACCATGTCCAGTTTTGCTGTTACGTGTTGGCTGAGAGTGAAAAGGATTTAAAGGATAACTACAAATAACCAATGTTAGGGAAATGTGTTTGTTTTGTTGCGCGTTTCTGGATTTTTTTTATATATATATATATATATATATATATATATATATATATATATATATCGGCCGATATATCGGCATATCGGATTTTTTAATCACAAAATATTCGTATCGGTATCGGCCTTAAAAATTCTATATCGGTCGGGCTCTAGTACAGATCGCACGGTTTGACACTTTCAAAATGCGTGCAGTAGCCTACATACGCCAAATTACCATTTCGCGTGCATATGATACGCAAAACCCAGCATTAACTACTGTGGAGGGCCAACCCGGTATCACGCGATTGCGTGCTCCTCCGCACGAACGTTAATCTATTGAAACGTGTTCCAGAGCACGATAGTCCGACTTTTTGCGTGCTACACAGAACGAAATGTAAACCAATGCATTCTGAATGGGAGTGTTCTCAGACAATTAACGTGCTCCACAAAACGGTACGAGAGAGAGAGAGAGAGAGAGAGGGGGACAGAGAGAGAGAGAGAGAGAGCGAGAGAGAGGCTTCAGAAAGGGTGTGCGCAGATAGTACAGTGCACCCTAGTTATGTTTATGCCAAAACCACAAATGCTATATATATATATATTGCCTAATTATATATATTGCCTATAGATATGTATAGGCTATATATATAATTAGGCTATAATTATATTATTTAGCGTGTAATGAGACGATCTATAGCCAAATTGTCGAAGATCTCCGGGGATATCAGCATGGGAAATCGACGAATCAGACCCATGAACCTATAAAGAAAGACGTCATCTCAAGCGGGAGAGAACGTTTGCGGTGCTGGTTTGTGTCACGTAAGTACAGGGCTCTCATGTCTCATGCATTCGGCGTGAGACACACGCAATTCAACCCATGCACACGCTCGAACCTGGTCTCACGAAAATAACGTGACACTGTCACATTATTTAATCTATTGATCAGACACGTAGGTCTATTTTCTAAATTTTGTATTTCAAATGGACGCTAGTTGTCGTGTCACTAAGCATGACTTCCAAACTAAGGTTCTGTCCGGGAGCGGTCCCTTATGGAGCTCCGTACAGATCATTCATTGTTAAATTGTATGTGATAACTAACAAATGACAGCTTTTGGCCACCCGTTTCTACTTAAAATTGTATGTGATAACTAACAAATGACAGCTTTTGGCCACCCGTTTCTACTTAAAATTGTCTGTGATAACTAACAATACGACAGCTTTTGGCCACCCGTTTCTACTTTCAGCTTTGATACTGAGAAATTGTGACAATACACAGATATATTAAATGCAGGTGCGCTGCTCTGTAGGCAAACCGCGAAGGAAAAAAGGGTAGCTGCTTCATCTGTTCTTTTTAGAATTGTATGTCTTGATGTTTATTTTATCTAGCCATCTATTCTCTTGTTTTTGGCTATGTGAATGAACGTCCGCGTCGATGGCTCGATCGCAAGTCCAGTGTCGCGAGCGGACGTTGCTATGACATCTAGAAATCATACCGTATTTAATGGGTTGTAGCAGTAGCGTGCGGTGCCCCTTCATTTCGGTGGGGCAGAAACGACTGGCGTATGACCACACACACAATTTATATTTTTAACATGTATATTTTGAGCTACATTAAAATGTAACATGTTAAGTAAAACAAATTGTGAGTAAGAATTAATAATAAACGAATAGCCTAATGTTACTGCACGCTTTTGAAGTGCCATCCACAACACTCGTCATATG